>NC_056732.1:1299910656-1299920656 GCF_019279795.1 Protopterus annectens
ATTCATGTGTCAAATATACTGGCACAATTCTTTTACCATATTAGAACCAGCAATACTGTCTTCAAAATGAGATATTACTTGGCACATTCAGATGCTCCCTTGCAAAGTTATTTACCAAAATATGAAAAAAATCATAATTTCCATAACCTAAGTCGGAAACAAACTTTGATATCTGCCTAGGAGTACAACATACAGGTACCATTCTTTTACCATGTTAGAACTATAAATAATCTTTTCAAAATGAGGTATTACTTAGCACATTCAGATGTTCCCTTGCAAAGTTATTTACCAAAATATGAAAAAAAAATCATAATTTCCATAACCTAAGTGCGAAACAAACTTTCATATCTGCACGTGTCAAACATACAAGCACAATTCCTTTACCATATTAGAACCAGCAATACTGTCTTCAAAATGAGACATTACTTGGCACATTCAGATGCTCCTTTGCAAAGTTATTTACCAAAATATGAAAAAAAAAATCATAATTTCCATAACCTAAGTCCGAAACAAACTTTCATATCTGCACGTGTCAAACTTACAGGCACAACTCCTTTACCATGTTACAACCAGCAATGCTGTCTTCAAAATGAGACATTACTTGGCACATTCAGATGCTCCTTTGCAAAGTTATTTACCAAAATATGAAAAAAATCATAATTTCCATAGCTGTTAAGTCCCAAACAAACTTTGCTATCTGCACATGTGTCAAACATACAGTCACAATTATTTTACCATGTTGGAACCAGCAATACTTTCTTCAAAATGAGATATTACTTGGCATATTCAGATGCTCCCTTGCAAAGTTATTTACCAAAATATGAAAAAAAAATCATAATTTCCATAACCAAAATCCCAAACAAACTTTGATATCTGCACGTGTCAAACATACAGGCACAATTCTTTTACCATGTTGGAACCAGCAATACTGTCTTCAAAATGAGATATTACTTGGCACATTCAGATGCTCCCGTGTAAAGTTATTTACCAAAACATGAAAAAATCATAATTTCCACTAATGAACCCAGGACAGGCGTGGGACTTCAGTGGCAGGCAAGACCACCTGATCTGTCTGATAGCTGTGCTGGCTACCCACTCAGACAGCTGATACCACTTCAGTCTCATGGCCTCCTTCACTGTCAGCAGTCTGCCTTACCTATGCCTTTTCTTTTTACGTGTGTCCATTCAGCAATGGACCTAAGGGATCAAGTTCTATATTAGCAAGCCCTTCCTGTCATCTAAACTCTACACATGCCTGATAAAGCAGAGTAAAAATAGAAGTATTGCAGGATGGTCACTGACATATTAGATTGTACGTGGTAGCACTCTCCTAAAACTGTTGTCCTTTCTCAGCATCCTCCCAGCTCCTTACCACAGTTATTTGTCAACTCAGAAAAATGCATTTTACACATCACATTTCATAATAGAGTTTTACTTACCATACTGGTCCCTAATTGGTCATGGGTGTTTTCCATTCTTCTCACAAGCTGCATATTACCAATCCTGCATAGCTCTCCTCACGCCATTGTGGAGCTCAGTCAAGAACAACGCAATGCCCTCCTCAGTTAGGTGAACGCCATCCCTTCTGAACAGGTGAACATCTTCTATGGTGATGCTGTCATGACAGATTGTAGATCCACCGACCCTGTGCATCAAGCCATGCTTGAACCCATTCTGCAAATGTCTGGCCTTGTGAGCTGCCCGTTAACTGTTTTCCCTATGGTGATGACGCTACAGAGGTACATACCGACCACCCGTGAAAACACCAAATTACACACAATGGCTGACAAGGGGGCATAGAAAGGGCACATGTAAAGAGAAAAAGAAGGGTAAGGACCGCCACTGCACTAGTATGGAGTGCAGAGGGATTCATTATCATTCACAACCTCCTTCAGTGTCAGCAGTCTGCCTTACCTCTGCCTTTTCTCTTTACATGTGTCCATTCAGCAATGGACATAAGGAATCAAGGGCGGAAGGATTGTGATGTTTCTTGCCCTGACCTGCATACATTTTATAGTACCAGGGGGATGGAGAGTGACTACATAATAATATGTTCAATTGTAGTAGTTCACTAAAACATGATCCTTGTAACCACAATGAGTACATTACTGTGTATCAAACAAATTGAAAAAAATGACAGAAAGAAACTGGGGGGGACTTGAAATGACTCCATGTAGGCTCCAAGTAGACAAAAAATGAAATCTGGCTTATGCATTCATCAATGTGATAACGACTTCTACTTCTGTGAATAACAGTGACAGCTGCTGATAGTTTTACATGAAAAGTGAGAATGACTCAGTGTTACATTGTAACTGCACTTATTGTTAATGTGATAATGACCTGCATATCATTACTGCAAAGTTCTGCATGCTCAGACACAGGTGATAATTGCTGCACATAACCTGTTGAGTAGACATTCATTATATTTCTTGGTGCAGGTGTTATGCAACACAGACTCATTATTATATTACTGAGCCCTTCCTCACACCTAAAGTCCATACATGACCAACAAAGGCAGGAATATTGCCCAAAATATATGGTAGCTCCATGCTGGTAGTAATCTGTAAGTAATAACCTTCATCTCACTGAGGCAACTAGTGAGTATAATCAGAAAGAGAAATAAAGTCACAAATCTGTAACCTATCTAGTTGAGTTGTATAACAATTACTCCAAAAAGTAGTAATTCATTTCTCTCACCTAACCATCCCTCTGGTTACAATAAGACACAGAAGTAAAAAGGCAGAAATATTGTCCAAAATATCTGGTTGAGCAATGCCAAAAATCAGCATTCCAACATTTCTAGAGTTATTTATCAGTAGTGTTCCTGAAGACAGTATGTGCATATTGTTACAGATAAAAAATGGCTACACTACAGCATGGACAGAATTCATTCACAGAAGTAGATAAAGACTTCCGATAATATGTCAGTTGTTCCCAGTTCATTCAAGTACACACTTGAAAGCTGAATACAATAAAACAAAACTTTATAATAACCATCTATGAAACCTGATGTAAAGATAACCTATGCTTCTTACACCATATTTGTACCACAATATTCTAAGCAATAGATCAGCTCAGAGAACAGGTCATGGCACCATGCTTCGAATTAAACTAAGCCAGTGAATCAATATACACAGCCAGCTCCCAGGACAATAAAATGGCCAAATGGATTTTCCAGTTATGCAAAAGCTTTTCTGTGACACAGTAATAAATTATTTTCCCCAGTAAATTCATCAGCTGTTTGTGTTGTGTATGCAAAAGCACCATAAATCACACAATAAACCACTTTCTCCAGTGGGCACTTCAGCAGTCTGACCATGTATGCACAAGCACTTCCCCGATACACAAATGAATTACTTCCCACTACATCTTCATCAGTACATGCAGGCATACACATGCCACAAAATGACACATTCACCCAAGCGACCCCTTCAGGAAAATGTTGCAATATGTACAATCACCAAACTAAAACATTTCCCCAAAGCGACCCTCAGTAGCATTTCCTAGTATGTGCAGTCATCTAAAGGAGACATTCACCCAAGTGACCCCCTTCAATAAAATGTTGATGTATGGGCAAGCACCAGAATGAAATATCTCCCCAAACGATCCTTTAGCAACAGTTCCTGGTATGTACATGCACCAAAATGAAACATTCACCCAAGCAACCCCCTTCAGTAAAATGTTGATGTTTGCGCAAGCACCAGTATGAAATATTTCCACAATATTTCCAGGAATGTTTGTTGCATGGGATTGCAGAGCCATTTATTGGGTAAGAGGCTGCAGGGAAGGTGGATGGTCTATGTACATCTGGGGTATAGCTGCCTACATACATGAATGGATTATGGGAATTTCTGGTTGTTCCTCACCCAAATCAATGGTAGTATTGTCATTGATAGAGAACTAGTGGGCACAGCTCATGAGATGAAGGCTGACAGCTGGCAGGTTGGAACATAGAAAGCCTACAGGAAAAAAGTGAAAAAGGAACAAGTGTAGGTAGAATGAAGGTGACAAAATGCAGAAATGAAGAGAAACAATAGGAAAACAAATCACATTTAACTCCATTCATATTAACTGTTGAATACTTAGTTTAAATCTTCTATAAATCTTGACCTGGGAAGACAGATAAAAGGGAAGAATTCCAGTGTGATGAAATACAATGTTTTGTGGCTATTGGCTATATTACTTTCTAAATTATACTGATTCAGAAGATATGTAGCATGTCAAATAATACAAGTTTAGGATGTAAGGTCAAATTAATGGTCCATAAGGTACTGGTGAATGTTGCTATCTGAGTTCAGTACCTTTGCTTCTTTGAGCAAATCCACCAACAGTGTACATGCTGAATTTCTTCAGCATTGCCATTTCAGCAATTTGATTTGGAAGAGGAATTCATCAAAAATGATGTCAGAACAGAAAACAAAATAAGTCTGAAAATTAGACTGGGATCTTTCACAACCACCTGATCTACCACAAAATCAAGTAGATGGGACCTAAATTTAATATCTGATCTGAAGGAAGACAGACTTAAATGTGCACCGCCCCCTAAACCCTTCTGCTGCACTGTATTGTCAGAAATACATCTCCCTGTTGTGGGAATAGAACCCACAGCCTTCTGCATCAAAAGAGTCTGCTGCCTAAACACAGTAGATAACAACCTTAGGGTAAAATACATTAAGAAAAAAAAAAAGGAATGCATATTCTGGAGATGAATCCATTCAAAAGGAAAAGTAGTAATCATTAAAATGTATAGCTAAGCAAAGGTTTAGTACAATTGTCTTGAATGCTAACTGAAGCAGAGATGAAGTAAAGTAACAAGGTTGAACAAAAGAAAGCATGTTTATGCTACATCAACTGTTTCCATAAAATTGTAGGCACAGCATCTTATGTAACAAAGTCTGCATATGACATTATCCCTGGTTAAATAAACACACTGCATAGCACGATGATCGATACGGGAAGTGCGTGCATCTGAATTACGTGTTTGAAACTTTGGTTAAATAAACACATTGCATAGCACAATGATCGATACGGGAAGTACGTGCATCTGAATAACGTGTTTGAAACTTAATAAAGAAAAACATTTACAGCTGCTTCAGTGTAGTAGTTTGTGTAGTACTGGTGTAAGGGGCCAATAAAAATGTATATTTATAGACTTTGGTAATCAGAAGTGAAATTAGCGATGGGTACAGTGGCTGTCACCAAACAGCAAGAGATTCTCCGGTCCAGCTCACAACTGGGGTGGCTTTTGTGCGGAAGTTCCACATTCTTCCTGTGTTCTATCGGCATTCTCTGTGTGCACCCATTTCGTCCCACATTCCCAAATACCTGTGAGGTAGATTAGGACTTCTAAAATGACCTCTAGGTAAAAGTGCCATGGATGGGTGCGGGCATTCTTGGGATAATCACAGAAGTCGAGTGTGACTTGTGAATGCATTTGGCTGGATATGTGTTTTGAGATAAGTGCACAATATCTACATCTGCGTACTCACTGTACTGAATGTCGACACTTTAAATTACAAGTTATCCCATGTATACAATTCTCTGTATAGTTGCCGCCTCATTCGTAGACAAGTTATGCCATTTAAAATAAAACTGTAATAATACAAAACTAAGTGAACGGAAGCCTAAGGACTTGTCATCTGCTGGCACTAGTGCCACCCAGCCTTTACTGATAATGATACCATCCACCCCTTAGCGAATGTTTAGCAGATCACACTCACTGCTGCTGAAGTCTGTTTTCTACGTGCCTGCCCTGATCGCTTCATCTCCCCGCTTTTACTGTAGAAAAAAAAGTGTTTTGCAAACAGTTGCAATGTAGCACGCAGCTGCTAAAGTGCAGACCAACGGACGAACTCTCCATCATTTAAGTTTTACTCTAAAGATTCATTTCACTCTCTACTGTTTGCATGAAGGTAGTTAGTATATCGGACTGCCACATAAATAAAAAAAATAATTTCCAGCAAACCACACAGGTAGAAATTCAAACAATTCTGCTGAAATCTGAATGTTCAGTTATGCTCGTTAGCAGCTAGTCAGCCCAGGGCATATGCATTACATATAAGTAAAAGTACAAAAAGAATGTAGCAAACCTGCCTGACCTCTCCCATTTCAATTAAGAGTAACAAACATGGAATGCTGCCTTCCGTTCTATTCATCAAGAAAACAGCCCAGAAACAAATTATGTTTCAGAAAAGACTACGGTTTTCTTAAACCTTTACTTACGCTTTGCAGCAATCTTTACTGAAACGGAATGAGGCTCCAAACCACTGGCTGCTTGGCCATCTTCGACAAACTTAGAAAGCAAGAAACCCTCTATTTCGATAAAACAAAAAGAAATTAGGTTATGGGTGGAGTTGGTACGCAAGTGGTGGCTCGAATTGTAAGAATCCGATTGGCTGCCACCACTTGCTTTATCAAGCACCTTTTACATGGGATTTGTATTAAAACTTTAATGTGAACTTAATGTAAAAACACACTAAATCGTAACTATATAATGTAATTTACATGTTCAGTTATGATTTCAGTGTGTTTTACATTAGGCTCAACTATAAATGTGAACTACAGTTTCTCGCGCTTCAGGAAGGCACTCGGGGATAACAGCTTGAAATTATTATCTTCTCATGGCGCGCTCGGTGTTAAGCACACAGGCGCCATGAGAAGGTACTCGGGGTTAATGACTTAAATTAATTTTGCTATGCCCTTTTTTGAGGTTATTATACTGTGCCTCTGTCTAACAGTGACACAGATGTGATACCCGGGGTAAACCTATGATCTCCCAGCCACTCATCAAGATTCCTCTTGAAGAGAGTCAATGAGGGACTCTGCCTAACCTGGACTGGGATTTTATTCCAGAGTGAAGGGAGCCTCTGGGTTATAAATCTGTCCCTCCAGCATGTCCTATTTATTTCAGTGCTGTGGTTCAAGTCTCTCGAGCGCATAGCTCGATGGGATTTGGATTTTCTGAGGTGCAACATGTCCATTAATTCCAGGTTGGACATGGCTTTAGACGTCAAGCACAGATCGCCTCTGAGCAGGTGGTATGCCACTGAGTAGAGCTGGAGTTTCTTTAACCGGGCAGCATATGGCATCTGTTTGCACCCTTTGATCCTCTTGGTGAGGTACTTTTGGGGTCTTTTGAGTTGCTGCAGGTGTCTGGTAAGGTACATCCCAAAAGGGGCAATGTACCTCCAAGAAATATATACCGAACAAGAGAGGTCCTAGGACTGAGCCTTGTGGGAGGCCACTTGTAACTGGTTTGGAGTCTGACATGGCTCCAGCAATTCTAACCATGTGGGTTCTGTCCTTGAGCCAGTTTGCAACCCATCTAGTGACATACGGGTTTATATTTAAGCTGGTGAGCTTATCTATAATGCCCGAGTGGGGTATTGTATCGAAGGCTTTTGCGAGGTCCAGGTAGGCTGTGTGGACCACCTTCCCCTCGTCAATGGCCTTGGTGACTGTTTCAAAGAAATCGACCAGGTTTAAGAGGCAGGATCTGCCCCTGACAAAGCCAAACTGGGTAGGATCCAGTGTCTGTAGGTCCCCAATATCTTTATTTATGAGGTCCATAATGATCCTTTCCATAGCTTTGCAGACCAAGCTATTCAGGCTTATAGGGCGATAGTTTCCAGGATCCGTCGAGGGACCACTGTTGCTGTACACCACTCTTTGGGTACATATCCTGTAGTAAGGCTGAGATTGAACAGTAGTTTTATGTTTGGGTTTAGCTCTTCTTGGAGTTCATGTAGGACGCAGCCCGGGACACCGTCTGGTCCCATTGATGCTGGTTTTTTTTGCTTTGGAGAGGGCGGAGCTTACCTGAGCATCTGAGATGTCAGGGGGGCAGCACTCTGCTGGGATAGATATTTGCCCTTTTGGTGGGGAGGGGGGGGGGGAGAGAAGTTTGCGCTAAACCTGTCAGCTAGGATGTTGGCAATGTCTGTGGGTTTGGTGTATTTTTTGTCATTTTGGACTAAATCTGAGCATATCTGGGAATTCCCACCCAGGTTCCTAACATAACTAAAGAAAGCCTTGTGATTATCCTTAGTGTCCTGTGCAATTTTTCTCTCAAAGCTGGCCTTAGACGATTTTATGAGTGCCCGTAGTTTTTTGCTAATACTGATCAGAGATGCCTTCCCTTTTTGGGATTTTGCTCTATCATGTAGTAGCTTCCTCCTTCTATTGTATAGTTTGTTTATGGCTGGGGTCCACCACACAGGACGTCTGCCTTTGGAGGATTGGGTCTTAGTTTTATTTGGGATTGCATGATCCGTGCATTCCTGAAGGTGTTCATAGAATGCGTTTATAAAGGATTCTGCGGTCTGGGCCATATTTTCCACAGGCCCGGGGGCTTTGAAGGATTCCACCTCGGTTTTGAGTAGTGTGAAATTTGGTTTAGAGAAGTTTTTCACTGTGGTTTTCTGGGCAGGGGGTGGGGTCGGGATGTGAATATTCAGTGGGATTAGTTTATGGTCTGATCTTACCAATGAGGGATACACTTCTGGTCTGGAGCATAGAGTCCCCATGTTGGTGATGATCAGGTCCAGTATGTTTTCCCCTCTTGTGGGAGTGGTAACAAGTTGTTCCATAGCATTTGAGTTTATAAATTCTAGGAACCTTTGGGCTAGGGTGTTGGAGCTAGAGTAATGCCCCCAGTCTATGTTTGGGTAGTTGAAGTCGCCCAATATAATGGTGTTTGGAGAGACCTTCATATTTTCCAGTGTTCTCAGGAAGGCCAAGTGGGGTTCCTGGGTTTGGGAGGGTGGTCTGTAGCAGGCTATAAACTGGGAGGCAGTTTTACCCACTGTTAGTTGCACATGGATAGTCTCTGATGCTTCGTGCTGTGCCACCAACCTGGAGATGTGGGTATCTTTGACGAATATTGATACTCCCCCCTCCTTTTGTGGTTAAGTCCAAGCTTTGGGGCCGAAAAGCATTGTATGAGATATAACCTGGTAGTGTTGGGGTGCTCTTGGGAGCCTTGAACCAGGTTTCTGTTACTGTACAGATATCGATGTTCTCCATGCTAAGGAGAGTTTCGAGTGCGTGCATCTTGAGGTTTAGACTTCTGGCGTTGAGTAGCATTACTCTTAGTTTCTTATCCCTTGTGATACCTATGGAGGTGGGTTTGTCTTTTGAGCCATGCCTAAAAAAGGCACTATGGGGGTACCAAGAGCCTTTGCCAATATCCGAAAGCCCAGGGGTGACAGGTGCAAGCCGTCCCTAGCAAAGCATTGTGGCGTTGTCGAGCATGTCATCCAAGGCTGACAGGCATTGGATCCCCTTTGAATGACACCAATACTTAAGCCAATTGTTGAAATTGATCATCTTGTCTTCATATTGTGGCATCATTCTTGGTGAGGGTAAGATGCTACTCAAGGTCAGGGTCATACCGGCATGGGCTACATGCTCAGAGAGCTCCTCTATGTCTCTTTTCATGTAGTCCAGGGAGGTACGTCTCAGGTCATTCACACTATCATGGACAATGACTCGAGTCATATTTGTACTTGCCTTGGAGTGACATGAGTGCTTGTGTTATGTGGCAGATCCTAGCGCCCGACAGGCAGCTCACAGTGACCTTCTCCTTGTTCAGCCTGGTGAGCGGAACGTCAGTGTGCCTGACGATAGAGTCACCTATTACAAGTGTATCAGGTGTGTTGTTTAGCCTTAAAGGCTGTGACTGTTCGGCACACTGGCTTTGTGAGCTATGTGTTGCACGTGTTTTGTTTTGGGGTAGCAGTTGCTTGGGTGTCTGCTTTGGAGGTGTCTGCTGCTTAGGCAGATTTTTATTTAGAGCCTCCGAGTATGTTTTTGTGTTTATGTGTTTGGTTTGCTGTCGTGGTAGGTCTATGTGAGACTGGAATTGTAGTGAGTGTGGTTTCCTTCTCCTCCTGACTGGTTACGCCAGTACTGAGTTGAGAGAGCTTAGCCTCCAGTTTGGCTATATGGTTGCATCTCTCACATGTGTTGGAATTTGTTGGGAGGAGGAGAGGGTTGTCTG